>NC_134486.1:24662197-24687197 GCF_040206685.1 Ascaphus truei
TGGGGGGGTTGTTTAATATGTATTGGGAGGGTCTCACCCACCCATACTAGTCACACACTCAATTCTTAGTAGGAATTTACTCCGTTTTTAAAAAGTGGAGGCGGGGCTAGGTGACGAGTAGAATTTTTGGTTCGGCGAGTAGATTTTTGGGTGATTTGTCGACCACTGCCTATGTTATTACCTAGTTAGCACCTCACTATTATCACATAAGCTGTAACGGGGGGCACCTGTTTAGTTACGACATTAAACATACCAAGTTTCTTAAATCACATAAAGCATTTCTACAGCTGCCTGTCTTCAGACTGATTTATCTTCTTATCTTTGCAGAGGCAGCTAATAATTTCAAACTTAATAATAAATTACTTATTTTAACTAGTTACATGCTGAATATATATGTATATAGAGAATATAGCATAATTAATATTTAGGCTTGAAATCATCCTATCTTCACTGTACGGTGGAGGGTTTTTGTCACTTTTTTTTTTACCCTCCCTAACGTATATAATATGTGGTTGAAACCCATTCCAGCGTTCACATTGCAAAGCCAGTATAACCAGCCTCACACGGAAGGGACCCAAAAGGTCAAAATAGCTGTCTGTGAGTAGGTTTGCTGGCTTTGCACTTCTTTAACCCACGCTATGCTGAAAAGCTGTGTAATACGGCAGGCGTAAGCTTGTAGGGGTTCATGTCAAAATGGATAAGAAGCAAAAGGTGTCACTGTTAGTGCTCATTTGCATGTCATTACCCAAAATCCCTGCCTGCAGTGGAAGCGCTGTATGCCAAGAGATAATGGTAAAAGCAGGGTTACAGACCTGTCTGAGACATGCAAATGTACTCACAAGTGGTATTTTTATTTGCTATCTTTCCTTACACATCCTGACTTTATCAGTGAGGGAAATGCCAGGTCCCTTTAGGATCCAGGGAAAGCAGCCAGGCAGAGTACAGCAAGCTCTGAGATCTGGCCGCTTCTCACATTAACAGTGCTACAAGCAGGGGGAAAATACTGTATTGCTTTCCCCAATTAAACGTACATTTGGTATATATTGGTGTATCATCTAAAAGAGTATATGCTAAAAAAACATCAAGTTAGTTTTGTTCTGGGCTTCCATGTGCTCCTGTGACTGGGAAAAAAATCATGATGTAACCTGATATGTAATACAGCCTGATTCCACCTGTTTGCTTCACTGTAAGTACTGTAGATACAGTATATATGTATGTATATCTTTATTCATAGAGTACCATCCAGGCACATAGCGATTCACAATACGCGTGACATAATATTATAACATAATGGGAATAAGCGCTTCAGACAAAACAATAGGAAAAGGAATCCCTGCCCTGAAGAGCTTACAATCTAAGTGGTAAGTGGGGAGAGCTTACAGAGACAGTTGGAGGGTGTCCTGGTAGGTGTGTCTGCAAGGGGTCAGGGTTCATAAAGGCCTAGATTCACCAAGCTGAGTTAGTGCATTTAAGAGGATTACCTGTATGTATGTATGTACAGTACGTATATCTTTATTAATATAGCACGATCCAGGTACATAGCGCTTCACAGCAGTAATACACGTGACATAATAATAAAACACCTAATGGGAATAAGCACTTCTGACATAAAAGTAACAATAGGAACAGAAGTCCCTGCCCTGAAGAGCTTACAATCTAAGTGGTAAGTTGGGAGAGTTTACAGAGACAGTAGGAGGGTGTTCTGGTAAGTGTCTCTGTAAGGGCCAAGGTCAGTGCATCTGAGATGTATAGTATCAGCCAGCGGGGCTACCCATATGCTTTGTTAAAGACGTGTGCTTTAAGAAAGGTCCTAAATGTGGAGAGAGAGGGTGTCAGTCGGATATTGAGGAGAAGGGTATTCTACAGGTGTGAGGCAGTGAGTGAGGTTTTAGGTGGCAGACGGCTTTAGATACATAATGGGCTAGACAGAAGACATCTTTGAGCAGAACTCATGAGTCGGGGAACGTGCATTGAGAGAAATTAGGGCTTAAACGTAAGGAGGGGCAAAGGAGTGTATTAAAAGAGAGGAGTAGAATGTTGTAAGTAATAGGAGATCTAATAGGAAGCTAGGAGAGGGATTTCAGCAGGAGAGACGCTGACACAGATTTAGGAGAGAATAATGTGATTCTAGCAGAAGCATTTAGGATAGATTGTAGGGGAGGGAGGTGAGAGGCAGGAAGGATGGACAGTGGAAGGTTACAATAGTTGAGACGGGAAAGAATGAGGGTCTGCGGTAAAGTTTTAGCAGTAGAGCAACAGGGGAAAGAGCATTTATTTGCAATGTTACAGAGGAAAACAATACATTGAGAATGTGAGAGGGAGAATGTGAGGGAGGAATCAAGTGTGACCCCTAGGCAGCGTGCTGGGGATATATTGGGTGTATCATAGTGCTGCCAACAGTAATGTAGAAGGTGGCAGTAGGGTCAGGCTTGGGAGGAGGTATGAGGAACTTTGTCTTTGACATGTTAAGTTTGAGTCAGCAGAAAGGCCATCCAGGATGATACAGCAGAGAAACATTCAGAGACTTTGGCCTGTACCATAGGTGTAATGTCAGGGGTTGAAAGGTAAATGTGTGTGTCATCAGCATAGAGGTGATATTTTAACCCAAGAGATGTGATATCGTCACCTAGAGAGAGTGTGTAAAGAGAAGTGGTCCCAGGGCAGACCCAGAGGAATCGACGGAGGAGGAGGTGTTAGCAAACGAGAAACTCAAAATACGATGGGAGTGGTAAGAGGGAATCCAGGATAGAGCTCGGTTACTGACACCAAGAGTATGAAGAATGTGAATTAGAAGACAGTGGTCCACAGTATTAAAGGCTGCAGAGAGATTGAGTAGTATGAGAAGAGTATGGCAGAAAGTGGGAAAAAAGGGAAAAAATGATCCATTACACAGTTTCACATTTGCTGAGACTGTGAGATTAATAGTGCTGGTTTCCCTCACCTGCTCTCCTAATTACCAGTACAGGTATTTAGAGCAGAGAGGGTTGCTTTTTCAGTCTCTCTCTTAGAGCCTGGAGGCTGGGAGGAAACTGCTGCTCCCCAGTATCCAGTTCAGGGTAGACACCCCTCCCACGTGTTGCAGCATCTGAGGACCTAATGGGACGCTGTCCCCATCTCACAGTTAAGGACTCAATGTTATCTCTGTGTGTTATTATAAGGTGGTAACTGGCTTAGCCAGCCAATATTGCAGATAGGGATATGCATGTGTTAGACTCCTGAAAGGAGTAGATGTTTCCTTTTATGATTTATTTTTTTCTTAAAGTGACGGTGTTTAAAAATGTGTAGTGTCACTAATGGAAGAATAAACGGCTGAAGGTTGAGGGCTGTGTGCCCCTTGTGTGTATACACGTATGTGTCTCCCTTTTATACAAACCAAACCCTAGAAGACTGCCAGGAAGAGCCTGGGCAAGCAGCAGCGCTACATAAAGGGAGCAGTTTGCCAATATATATATACATATGCTATGTGCTGTGTTACCACCTACTCAGATACAGGTACACTAAAATATTTAACTTCTTCCAATCTCATTTCCCCCTGGTGCTCCACCCCCCTCACACCACCTTCTCCTCCCCATGCTTCCACTTCTCCTGCCACATCTGATCTATCATTCATTTCCCCTTCAACATAATAATTTCCGGCCTGGCAAAAGCTTATTTGGACCCGCTGTCACACCATCCTTGTGCTAATGGCTCCAGGGCTTTCTTTACCATAATGAAGTCACCTTCAGCCTTGAAGATCTAGCTATTAGCACGTGTGAGATATTTTCGAACTCTTCACAGAGGTCAAACATTTTCTTTATTGGACCAAAAAGCAATTATGAGACCCCAGTAAATTTGAAACGGTAGCTATACAAAGCACAAGGATCAGAGTGATGTAGACAGCAGTTCTGCTTGTGAAATACATCTGCAGAAAGCCATGAGAGCAGAGAGCAATTAAAGCGGCACATTGAAATGTGAATGGTAACAGTCTCATGGAGCAGTTGTTTAAAATCTAGCCTAGTCTCCAGCCCCGGGCAGTTAAAGCAGTGGAAAGATAAGGAGTAAAGTCGTGGTCTCCAACTCAGTCCTCAAGAACCACAAACATGCCATCTTTTGTGGATATCCCTGCCTTTTGTGGATATCCCTCAGTCTTCGACTGAGTCACTGATTGAGCCACCTGTGCTGAAGCAGGAATATCCATAAAAGCTGGCCTGTTGGTAGCCCTTCAGGACTAAGTTTGAGACCCCTGGAGTAGAGGAATAGAGCCATCATTATCGATTCTCATGAAAAGATCCCGGTTATGGCACATATTCAGAAAACGGGCAACTTGTGTGTGTTTGTTTGTCATTTGGTATAAAATGTCTCTTTTCAGTCTTTCAGATTGAATTTATACATTGCTAAGTTAAACACGCTCGCTCTGTGCCAATATGTGCCTTCAGGGGTTTGCCCGACCTTACGACATACTTTACTCTTTGATAAGCACTGAGCTGTCATCATGTCTCCAAGCTTAAGTAGGCTTAATTGATTTAACCTAATCAGATACATTTGCTGCATGGCATCTGATGCCTTGTCACGGTAACTACTCAGTAGGTAAAATACGGGATCTTAAAATGGTTTACCTCTTTTAGCATCACAGTACATGCAGAACATTGTAAAAATAAAATATAAGTATAGTAATATACACTTCACACCAACATTGCCAACTATCTGTTCATTTAAATCACATACTGTACATTTAGTCTATACAAAGCTATTAAAAAAAAAAAATCAACTTCAATCGGTGTGCAGTAAATACATGATCATGTGTTTTTTAAATCTTGTAATATCACTGTAAAATCTTTCAGCAGTTTTTCAATTTTCAAAGTTATATTACTGAAAAATAATTTTGTGGGAATTTTTCCTGTATAGAATTTTATTTTAAATGTTTTGTAATAAGTCTAAAATCGCTCAACCTTGGACTTACTGCAGCTTACTGTATATATTTTCTATAATTCCTTAACCCAACTCCTCGTGAAGTATATATTGCATGCTCCTTTGGTGCTGTGCTCTTTGGAGTTAGGCTTTTGGGCCTACATTTTTAGTATTACAAAAATGATGGCAATTGTAGAAAATATGTAGTACAGCATGTCTACAAATCAAATATGTGTTGCTAAATGGTCTGGTTCATAAAATAACTTTTACTATTACTCTATGTCTTGGTTTTGTGAAATTGAAAGATAATTTGACCAAACAATAGGAGGACAGAGGACTTTGAAACCACAGCTACATTCAATCTTAATCTCTTCAGTCTACATCTGCGTCGCCCCAAAGGTGAATGCCTGATGGGGTTCCCCAAGAGCTTCTCCCCTCTGCACAGAACCAGTGTGCTAAGGGTTAATATCTGCATTTGCTTGTTCCATCAGTCCCACCCTCTAGAATGTTTAGTGATCTTAAAGCAGCTCTATTTCAATCTGAAACTCACCAGCCCTTCTATCCCCTTCTATCCCCTGTACCCAATTTTCCAACTCTAACTGTCCATGAAATGTCTGTGAATTGACTGTACAGATGCAGCGGCCATTATTTTAACAAATCACGCGTTGTATACCTCGGAATACCCATGGCGCGGGATTGCTTCCGACCGTCCCGCCTTAAGACGCGAGTGCAAGTGAGTGCAGAAAATGGCATTTAGGTGTTCTGGCTTTTAAACACTAGCACAGTACTGTACACATTACAATTCATTCATTTCATTGCATTTAACTGCACACAATCCATGAAATTCAAACAAAGCAACCGCGATAAACACGTGTGCCTGGGGCGATTGGCCACGTTCATGCCGCGTGGAGTACAGCAGCGCACACAAACTGCGCCGTGATTTGTTAAAATAATGGCCGCTGCATCTGTATAACCTCTGTGAATTTAATGTAACCATGTATTGTCGTCATAACTCTCTGCCCAGGACATACTTGGAAACGAGAGGTAACTCTCAATGTATTACTTCCTGGTAAAACATTTTATAAATAATAAATAATAACAACATTATACATTTTCTTTGCGACAGACAGACATATTTGTCCGATTTGAAGGTGCTACCATCAGCAATACCTAACAAAATAAAAAAACATGACGCGCAAAAGCGATACATTTTGCAAGTTACTTACTCCAACTTTTAACTCCAAAGTCAGTGATATCACCAATGGACCACAATACGTCCCAAGCTACAAGGTTATTTTTTTTTTTTTTTTAAAGACTTGGATGGAAATCCTTACAAAATTCACTTGTGGCAACTCTCCCGTGCATTTCCTGACTATTCTACGGCTATCAGCACACAGCTGCCAAAGGTGGATTTTTAGATCAAATGAAAGAATTTAGAGAAAAAAGATCCATCACCCCGCCCAGGGCTAAATCAATATAGTGCTGTTTTAAAGTATTCTAATAACTGAAATTCTTCACTACAAGGGAGAACTCCCGCCATGCACTTCTCTGCCTCCCAAGTACCTTGTAAAATGGATGAAACGCTGATGTTTCTTAAACCCACTTGTGATGGACCAAATATTAGATCTGCACCTGTCTCACATGTAACAAATGTCGATATGAAACTTTTTACATTTGACACAGCCACAAATTTAGATTGCACTGTGTCCACTTTCCTCTACTTTTCTGTCAAACTAGTTTTTCTTTGAACTCTAATTTGCACTGTAATAATATTGCTACATTTTTGGGCCGGGCTAAAAGTATATTTGAAGACGTACTCGGAGAAACACAGGCGTTGCTAAGATTTTTGGAATATCAATGGAGGTACCAAGTGTCACCAAATAAATAGCAAATAGTGTGAAAAGATAAGAGCAGTCTGGATCAAACAATGTCAATCTGATTAAAAATGAATATTGTTGGCTTATGTTTACCAATCTGTAGTAAGGCAACTATGATGATATTGTTACTTTTCCTATGATTTCCCTTAGAGTTATGACTGTGCGCAGACAAGTGTTGGACAACTGTTCTATTCACATGTAGCTGTAAACCGGACTGTGAAATATGATTGTAAAATACATGGGAAATGAAAAGATAAAGCAGTTTAACAGTGCAACAGTGCAATACTCTATGCAGCTCTGTAGTAGAAGCATAAAGAGGCAATGCCACCAAAATGTCCAAAGTACATGGCAATCATAGATATCTATTCCAAAATCAGGCACGCTGGAGGACTCAATCTAGATCAGTCTAGATGATAGCAAATAAAAAAAATGTATTTAAGCTGTGCTTATAGTTTTCAAAAGATTACGATGCAAAGGGGGACAGTGGTGGAAAGGAAGCCACAAGAAAGCTATCCATAGTGGGTTCAAGCCAACAATTGATAAAATATCATAAGTTTTAAATATGAAAGTGAATATAAAACCAGCCACAGATTATGGGGGTCCAGACTGCGCCACATCTTCCGGTGCTGCAAGATGCTTTACAGCTATCGCCATAGTTCATAAGAATATGGAAGGCAGCAAGCTACTGTAAGGCAAGCAGTGGGGCTCCATAACGTGATGTCCTGAAGATAGTGTGGAGAAGACGGTCTGGTGTCTTACATAAAAGTAAGTGTAACCCATTTTGTAAAGGCATGCAGCTGAGACACACAGTGCTCCCTGCCTGACTCTTCTCCAAGGTGCGTTCAGGATGTGACTTATGATGGGCATGGCCTCAGCTAATGACATTGGAATCTAGAGAGGAAGGACTAGGGAGAGGAGTCTTTAAGAGTCCCTGGTGGAACACGTGAGGGCAGAGCTGCTGCAGACCCTTGGGGACCACTAGGAAATTATAACTGGTCAGGAACCAGTCTGTGAGCAATATGGCTCAGTGGATGTTGGGTGATCAGATCGCAGATCTAATGAAGCAGTGGAGCCAGCGCTGAGCAGCGGTCCGCCCGATATCCAGAGGTGTGAGTAGCTACTGAGGGGGATCCTCATCACAAAACAAGTAAAGGGGTACTGAAGTCTTTGTAAATCCAAGGCCTGCTACGTTCAATCACTAACTAAAAGAGCTCCAATAGAGCCCTATCATTAATTTATTTTCTTCTTTTTTACTTTAATCATCACTCTTTACACATGTTCCTTTTCTCTGTGATAGATTGTGGGTGCATATATTAGTCTCAATCGGGCGTGACGTCGGCTCTCTTGCATAATACACTCCCCACTGATTAATGTGGGCGGGACAACTGAGTGAGTAGCGTGACGTCACTTCCTGTTTTGATTTCTATATCAGGATAATGCAACATGAGTGAAAGTACTCTTTGACAAAGTCCCTGTGCGGACGAAATGCGTCAGAGCGCTGAGGGGGGACTCCTTCTCCCCTTTTTTATCCATGTTTGCCGGGAATAAATAAAGGCTTTAATATTTTTTGCACAGTCCAGCCTTCTTGCCATTTTTTGTCCAAGCAGTGCCCGCTGATTACGTTCCTATGGAGAGGATATCCTGCTACTTTATTGCTCACGAGCCTGGAGCACGCCAACTGGAACAGACCAATGAAAGAACTGAGTAAGTTTATTTCTTATTCTTAAGCACCCCAGGGGAACCGCCACTTTTAGTGCACTATTTATACATTTGATGGCTCCCTAGCAGGTTACTTAACCTACTGGGTCAACCCTCTGTATGTTGCCAGGCTGCTCCCATACTAGGGGAGAGTCAGTAGACTCATTTGCTGTTCATCATATGTGTTAACCCCTTATGGTCTGTTATCATATTGCTGATTTAAATGGACTTCATATACCTGGAGTGAATCTCTGCAGCACAAGGAAATTTGAAGGGGCTCTACCCTTTCATGAGTGTTCCTGAGAATTTTGGTCGTCAGGAATATCTGTAGTACAACCGTCTTTGTTCATGTCCCCAGTCACAGGGACACATCACACACTGGACAATGTTGTATGGTAACCTATATACTTGTAATTACTCATGAACACGCTGCTTCCCTAGGTGCCCACTCTTAACACTCATTGGGAGGTGTATTTAGTTGGTTGCATTTCGTGTATTGGACCGGGCCACCTCCTTCGGAATAACATCCGTTGTGCTCCATCTACTGTGGTCCCTTACTGGGATCCTAGCCGGTTCTGAGCAGGTACTGTTTATACTCGATTTGAACTGGGAACTGCAACTTCCCTACTGATTGAGGAGAATACTCAGATAGATCTTCCTGTAGATCTGAAACAAGGGGGCCTGCTCTCTTCTATTACTTCATGAGCATTATCCCCATCTACACTCCCCAACGCTCCTTTCCTCTTGTCACCCAGGAATCTATCTTCCAGAACCTTCCTCCTATGCTATATATTCCCCCGTTTCGTCAGCATGCCTGTGGCAACACAGGGTGGAGCCCAGCATATGTTACTCTGCTATTAACCCCATTGAAAAGGGGGGGGGGGGGGAGAGGTTATACATACAAACTGTAACCATAGTCTTTACTACCTAATACTTGGAGAAATTGTCAAAATGTTAGATTGATGCAATGATCTATATTGATGGCTCTTTACAGATTAAGCCCATTTAAATTTCCCTGTGACCACCGCAGAGAAAGCATTTGGTTATTTAAACTTCCTGGGACTTGCCGAGGATCATAGCCGCACATGGTCACGGGGACACTTAAGACAAATCTGTATCATATTCTGTTGACTTTTATAGCTCTTTCCAACGTGGATAATAGATTTATTTTTAAATGTGGAACGAAAGAATTGAACAGAAGCAACATCTTTGTAACCCCTGGTCGCTTATTACGTAGAAAAGACATTAAATGAACTGACAGCCAGAGCATGTTGCAGGAACAGGAAGATTAAGACTTTAAAGAAAGGAAATAGTGTAAAGTTATATGTGCCACTGGGGAGTCTCCATTCCAGTTTCTTGGTGTACAACCTTCATATGGCTTAATATCTCTTATTCCACAAACCTGACAGCAGAGCAAATACATGTACGAACCAATATAATTAATGCAGAGAAAATACCATTCTAACACTTCTGCAAAGTCGCTGCATTTTGTCTGATATAATGTGCACAAAAAGGTCAAAAAGATGACGGTCACAAATGCACTGACAAAACAAATGCGTTGCAGTATATGTAATGCAGTATGCAGCATTCTACCGCCTATCCATGGCGTCCACTTTCATCTGGAAGTGCTAAACTCACCCCTGATGTCGCCATCCCAATGCGTTTTGTGCTTGTCACTTCATCAGGGGTACTGTGTCTCATCCCTGACAAAGTTGCAAGTACGAAACGCATTGAGGAGATGCGGTGGAGACGTCAGCACATCTGTCCAGCCGGATGGATGTGGGCGAGGAGGAGAGGCAGTGGGAAACTACATGCTCCATTACATATGATGTAACACATCTGTCCGGTTGGATGGATGTGGGCGAGGAGGAGAGGCAGTGGGAAACTACGTGCTCCATTACATATGCTGCAACACATTTGTTTTGCAAGTGCGTTTTATTTTATTTATGGAAGCTACCCTTGTTTTAATAAACGCACTGGTTTATGATATGGTAATTACCTCGCGCCTTGTGTTTTCAAGCACCTATCTGGAATATTATGAGTTGTTAGATTGCTACTGTAAAAGGAGCAATTTCTGGTAGCTGACCAGAAAACACCATTTTGTAGAGATTAACAAACTAATTGACTTCCTGAAGCACATGTAACCATTGTTGAGCACAATTTCTTTTTCTTTGAGGTGTTTAAATGGGGAAGTGTTGGTCAATCAACTGTTTCCCATACCCTTGTTAACCCCAATCCTTACTTTAGAGAGGGGGGTAAGGGGGGGGGAGGAGAGGAAGATTTGTGTTTTGCTCAACACACCGTAACATCAGATAATAGGATTTCAAACCCCTCCCAACTCACTGATTACTGATTTTGACAAGCTAAAATTAAACATTACATTTTAAATTTGTGGATACTTTTGTGTGTACGTGTGTGGGGTGGGGTGGGGTGGGGAGGGGGTGGGGGGGGGGTTGCGCTGAATACAGAGCATTGAGATTCAGTATCTTTCCCATAGAAAATTAAAACATTTTGGAAGAAAAGGACCACTCACTTTCAAAATCTATTTGACCAATGATGTTTCCATACTGTGCATACTGTACTTGTGTTTTTACCCCTGCTAGGAGATTGTTCCATAATCCCGTTCAGTAGAAACGCACGTCCTTCTGTTACACCCAATTCGACTAGCTCCATGTTTTAGTACATGAACTCGTGATGTAGCTCATCTCTGAAAATGTGCCCCTTTATTGAGTGGATATCTTTGTTGTATATTAAAATGTGAGAAGTAACCTATATTCTGAGGTGAGTAAAACATTACTCCTAAATTTGCAAACCAGGCACAAAAATGGCATAAAATCTCAGTTTCACCAACAATTTAACAGGCATTTTTAATCCAGACAATGAAATACAGGTAGGGCTTTAGAGAGACAAAGAAAGAGAGAACAAAATACTTTCTCACTATCTATATATAACATTTACTAAATGCACCTTTTTTTGTCTGTTTTACAAGTTCCTATTACTAGACGGGAATATTTGCACAACAGAAAGTGAATCCCTGCGCTTCTCCCATTGGGTGAAATGGTGACAAATATACATTTTGAAACCTAAGTTTGTATGACAAAGGAGACTTTTGGTTGCATCTTTTCATCAAATCACGACAAGCCTGCTAACCAACGTCAAGGTAAGCCTCAAAAGCAGGTCCCTATGCTAAATGCATACACATTCTACTGAATTATGTGAAATATGCCCCGAAGGGGTTAATAAATAAAGCATATGCTTCTGTGACTTAGTGCAGCTAAAAACTGGTATATACCAGTAAAACTGCTCCCCTATAGGCAAGTCTTAGGACACTCGCTGCTTGTGAAATGGAAAGTGACATAAAAAGTGAATTTGCAGGGACCTTACTTGAAGAATATATACTTTGCAGGGAGGGGCTACAAACCTCCCACAAGCTGCTCAATAAGCAGTTACAGGTGGATTGGCTAAATGCATTAAAGCTACAGTTCAAGCAATATACTACATGTTTTAAATACATCAGTTCTGTACTATGAGAAAATACTTATTTATAAATTATTATTTTATTTGTATTATATTGTATAATTTATAAATGATTTTTTTAAAAATATAATTTACAAATTATACCATATCATAGAGGAATGAAACCCAGGACCTTTCATATGCTAGCTCAATTCTGTACCTCTACACCACAGCGACGATGTGATGTCGTAGACCTTAGAAAGAAACTTAACATTTACATAGTACACTGTGCACTGTGGCAATGTGCTGTAGAGGATAAATATATTTATAGGGTCAATCTTGTCACACCAAGCCTGTGGTGTAGAGGTAAAACATTAGTACCAGTATACAAAAGTTCCTGAGTTCGATCCCTGCATGTGTATTATATAAAATGTATTAATGTTCAATTCCCACATGGTGTAGGTATAAAGCATTGAATGTTTAAAAAATGCTGCACATGAGAGCTGATGGCTGTAGAGAGGAGAGCACGTGGACACAGCCCTATGAAGTGAGGAGAGGGCTGATGGCAAAGAGGAGAAAGACCTAGATGCCAGTAAGTCCTCGTGTGCTGAAATTTTAATGCAATCCTGGTTATAGCACGGTCTCTATCTGTGGCCCCCAAGGACCGCGTTATAACGGGGTTCAGCGCTATATATATATATATTTTGCACTACTGTTTCACTTCAATCTCTTCCTTACAGAACAGGCTGGAATAGAGTATTTCTATGTTATACCAATGTCCATTGGGAGAATTACCAACACATACAAAGGGATTGTATATTCGTAAAATGTTACGAAAGGTCAGACTGTGCCAGTTTGCATCACTTAGTAAATATTAAACTTAATAAATAGGTCTTTATGTGTATAAAGAGCAGTGCTCTGGGAGTTCATGATAACCACACATTCCTAGTAATTCTACATAATATATTTTAATAGGCTGGCAGGAGTACACTTTGAAAAGGTTAAGGCTAGCCGCAATGGAGAGAAATTAACAGTTGCTCGAACATTTGATGTTAATAACAGAAGACAAATGCTCTTGGCTATACGAGTAAAAACATATTCTTTGCCACGGGTCACACGCAAGTAAAAATCTACAATTACCGCTCGCCCGTTAAAGGCAAAGGCCCTGCTCTCACAAAGTAAACCGATGTTAGTAAAATGCTTAGGGAGGTAACTTGTTTTTATTTTATTTTTTCAAATCAAAGAAATAAAAGCATTTTAAATACGTTTTTATTTGTTTATGGATTTGATCCAATGAATTTGGATCTGGAAATATATAGATAGATATCTCTCCATATCTCCCTCTATATCTCCCTCTCCATATCTCTATATCTCTTTCTTGATCTCTCAATCATCTCTATCTCTTATACGTTCGTATTTTCCCGGACATATCCGGCTTTTTAATATAAAGTGGTGGTCTTTTGCTCGCACATGAGCAGTCCGCATGGCCGGCCGCTTATGCATGCACGAACAAAAGTCGGCCACGCATGCACAAGCGATGACCGCACGTGTGCAATAGGTGTTCTGGCTTGGTGTCCTCTTTTTTGAGTGGTGAATGATGGTTTTATATATATATATATATATATATATATATATATATATATATATATATATATATATATAATCTCAACCATGTTTGCATTGATTTATAGAAATAGCAAAAGTGATTTAAAGATACTGGGCAATAATACACAACATTTGGATACGTACAGTATGTAACAGGGTATGTCCCATTATACCTTTCTTTCCACCTGTTATCCCTGTTATGTAAGTCCTGTTAGCTGCAGGCAGTAACAGGTTAAATCTATGGGCTCTTGACCCCCCCTTATGCCCCTCTTATGAGTGATAGAAGTAAGGTGGTGACTCATGGCCTGTGTAAGCCTATCATGGATAGGTATAGACCATGAGCCCGCCCCTTCTTGACTCTCCTAGGAGGGCGTGACCAAGTTAGAGAGAGTCCTGCTTGAGCTCTTGACGAGAGAGGAAACAGAGAGCTGTGAGTCTCTCCTATGGCAGGATGAGTGTGCTCACCCTCAGCCTCTGAGCTGGGGGAACATCAGATTCAGCCTAAGGCCCTATATTATCAAGGAAAAATGGAACCTCTGAGACCATGCACCGCTGTGAGGAAGAACTGCAGTGAGTGCCAGCCAATAAAGATCCTGTTCTAATATACAGTACCTCAGTCGGAGTATCAGTGCTTGGGCTGAGGGGGAAAGAGTGCAATAGTGGGGGCTGACCTCTGAACATCCTGGAGCCCACTACTGCTGGAGGTGCTAAGCACCATGAGAAGAACCAGAGGAAGAACATAAGCCTGTCCTGATCTCCACAATACCACAGATCAGCTCAGCTCTCCTGACCCTAACAGGTATCGCACCACACACTAGGTAGCATAGGCTGTGTAATCTCCCACTGGGGGGCGGGGGGGGGGGGGGGTTGTACAGTGTTACAAGTTGAACAAATTTAAGCATAAACAGGGTTGTTCTCTCTTTTTTATAAGGCGTTAAATAATATATAGTAGGTTCATTTGAACACGACATACAATAATATTAGTCCCTGTGGGACTGACAAGTAGGTAGGGGGGATTCCCTAACATTCAATAGCATTTGTTGATAGTCAAATACAATTTAAGAAAATCCGCTTTTTTTTATTTCAAACACATTTCTCCTCATAACTTTGGATATTTGCTTTTATGGATTGTTCTCAATTTATCACCATGGAGTTGGAAGCTATGTTTTTGCATGTCAATAAAATGTGATATTCTCAACTGCAATTAACTCATATTGTACTTTGTGTGTGTTGCATGGTCATACCAGTTTTTGTTAAATGAACTGAATTAAGAGGAATTCATCTCCAAAACAGAGAACAAATACATTGAGTTTTCAAGGACCAGAGCTATGAAATGCCCTTTAAAAAAATGCTTGCTGAATTGGAGTATAATAATTGAATTATTCTGTGCTCAAATGCTCTAGTAGCAAAATTGTAGTAGAGCGTGCAATCCCATCTCATATCCCTGAAATCGTCTATTTATTTAGCTTTAGTTAGAACAATGTCCCATGGTGCTTGCTAACAAAATAAACATTTTTGCTGATGGTGATACCTTTAATTAACTTATATGGGAGATTTTCAAAATGGAATTGGTGAGTTAAAAGATTTCCAGTGAATTTTGAGTTGTTAAGAAAGCATCATCACAGGTCTGCATCATTTCTATCTTCATCCATTTAGGACATACTTTACTGCAGTTTGATTCCCCATTCCTTAGGTTAGGTAATTACAATGAATGGGTATCAACCATTGAGCTTCATTGACCCCATCATCATTATATACAGTGGTTAAGCTACAGACAAGGATTCTGGGTAGTGACGTAAAATAGAGTCCCGGACTCCTAGGTGAGGGGCGGCATGACTTAATTGCCAAGTGGTCCCTCCACAGGGTGATGTCTATGTGGTAATGTTGGTGGTGAGGGCTGAGGTTGTTTAAGTAAAAAGGGAAACAGTTAATCTTTCCTCTTTGACCATTGGAAGAAGAAAAAGAAGTTCCAACCCTCCCTCCCTTCATCCTTTAGTTGGATATAGATGATTAATATATAGAAAAAAAAGAGAAGATGAGATCTGTGTAAATTCATTAGTCAAGAGGTAATTGATCTTGGCAAAATGTGGTTTGTGTGTGTGTTTGTTATTACAACTGGAGGGGAAATATGTGGCCTGGGATGGCGATTGAGTCAGCCTCGGCTCCTGTAGGTGAGGTGTGTTATGTCTCTTATTATACAGTATGTGTAGCTATGCCATGTCTGGCTACTATTCTGCCATGTCCTGACATATCAGTCCTGGTAACAGCAGGCAGTGTTAGGACCAATCATGGGTTTTCCTCACTCAGGCAGTACCCTTGAGTGACAGGGTAGGAGGTGGGATCAAGTCTGTGTTCTACCCAATCCTGATACACTGCTCCTACTGTACTCAAGGGGATTGTGTTTCAAAATTGTTAGTTGGTCTCTGCCGTGAGAGAGACAAGGTATCACATCGAGCTGCTGTGCACTGGCAGGCTCAGGTTCTCTTGTCTTCGGGGGAGAGTGAGTGATTACCTATTCCCCTTGTCCTGCTAGAGGGCTAGGGAAGAGCTAGGACTGCTGCGGGGGCCCTTGACCCATTGTGCAGGTCCAGGGACCATCTGAAGTTTGAGTGACCAGAGCTGTGACTGCATTGGGCAGAATTGCCTAGAGACTGTGCTGAGCAGAAGACTAACCCACTTCCTGATACAGGATATAGATATACATTTTAAGTTATGGTGGGCGAAAAAGGATGTGAAGGGATATTCCAGGCAAAAGGTGACACATTGTGTGCTCATTTGCATGTCATTTCCCAGAATCCCTTGCTGCAGTGGGAGCACTGTATGCTAGGTGATTATGGTTGAAAGGCAGGGTTGCACACCTGTCTAAGACATGTGAATGTGCTCACAAGTGATCAATGTTATATGTTTGCTATATTATATTATTGTCATTTAAATAAAGCTGTGACTGGTTTACCCCCCCACCCCCCCATAAACTCATGGTAGCTTGGTTATTTGGGGATAATATAGTGGACATGGGAAGTCATGAGCACCCAGTGAGTGTCACCATCTTTCCTAGCCACTTTATTATGTAGGTTTCATAGAGCTTTTGCCTGCTGCATTAAATATGTTATACAGCTTAGCCTGGGAGTGGGACACGGAAGATACCGGTAAAGAATCAGTTGACCCACTCAGACAGCTGTCTCATTCATTTGGACTAATCCGTTTCAGCTTGTTCACTGATTCTGCATTGTGATGCAGGTGGTGGTTGCTAACTAGGCACACAAATAAGTTACGGTGGTAAAAAGGGACAAATACAGGCTACCCTACTAAATATATTAAACCCAGAATGCCCTTGGCTGTGTTGGCATGTCTTCCACAGGTCCACAAACATGCTGGAAAACCATACGAATGTGAGACTGGACAACGCAGCACAAAGTTTAACAATTTTATGTAAAGATGTGGGAGACAAAAAGCATTGTGTATGCATTTCACATTTCAATGAGAAAGCAGAAACTAGCGAGTGCAGAAAATGGAACTATAGAACATTTAGCACGGTGCAGGGAGAAGGTTGTGTTACAGATGCTTTGCTTCTTAAAATAAGTAGACCGCCGTCCTAGCAGAGTTTATTATTAATATGCCACTGGGTGCATGTATATAAATATTACGCTGAGTAACTCCATGCTATAAACTGTAAGTTTATTCCATCAACGTTTCGATGCAATAGCACTTTGTCAAGATACAGTGCTAACGGACAATTATATAGCCCGTAGTGACCTCATATTAATGTTTAAAATGGCGCGAAGAATAACTAACCCTTCCCCTCCCCCGTGGGACTCTACTGCTCAAAGTCCGGGTAGACAAATGTGATTACCACAGTGTACAACAATCTGTAGAAAAAAAAAACACATTAATTGTTACAAATGATATATATGAAAAAAACACGATATTTACGAACAATAAATAATAACACTATTATTATTATTACCGTTCATTTGTAAAGTGCCCACATATTCTGCAGCGCGGTACAGAGTGACATCAATTGCATGAACAGATTGACACACAAATAAGGGCAAACAGATACAAAGTGGTAATGAGGGCCCTGATCCCGGGAGCTTGCACTCTAGAGGGAATAAGGGGCAATGCTATAAGAAAGGTAACGTGGCTGCTCATTGTGGCTTGGAATTTGCCTCAGGATGGGGTAAGGTCCAGCTGCACAGCTGGTATCAATAGAGTTGGGGAGGGAAGGGATGGATGTTAGGGGTATGCCAGAGAAGCTTCCTTAAAAAGGAAACCGTGAAATGCTAAAATAGATACAGATAAAGAAGAACAGCATCTCATGCACAACGTATCAAAATGCAGCACAGGAATGTAGCAGAAATGGACAGAACTGCAGCGATAGGTAAGTAAAAGATAAGAATGGTGTCAGATTTCCCACTAGGACCAGGCCTAAGGCGGCAAAATTTGGGGGTGGCACAAAATGTCCTCCCCCATATCTTTTCCGCGCTCTCTGGCCTAATGGGAAAGTACTTGCCTGTGTCGGCCGCCTCCTTTTTGCTCCTTTGGAATCCCAGCATCAAATGACGCCGCGGACATCCCCAACGTCCCCATTGTCAACGTGACGTCGCAACGTCATGGTATTAGGGATAGCTATTGTATGCAGGGATAGCTATGGTATTAGGGATTAGGGATAGCTATGGTATGCAGGGATAGCTATGGTATCAGGGATAGGTATGGTAGCAGGGATAGCTATGGTATGCAGGGATAGCTATGGTATGCAGGGATAGCTATGGTATCAGGGATAGCTATGGTATCAGGGATAGGTGTGGTATCAGGGATAGCTATGGTATGCAGGGATAGCTGTGGTATTAGGGATAGCTATGGTATCAGGGATAGCTATGGTATCAGGGATAGCTATGGTATCAGGGATAGCTATGGTATGCAGGGATAGCTATGGTATCAGGGATAGCTATGGTATTAGGGATAGCTATGGTTTCAGGGATAGCTGTGGTATCAGGGATAGCTGTAGTATCAGGGATAGCTGTGGTATCAGGGATAGGTATGGTATCAGGGATATCTATGGTATCAGGGATAGCTATGGTATCAGGGATAGCTATGGTATGCAGGGATCGCTATGGTATGCAGGGATAGCTACGGTATCAGGGATAGCTATAGTATCAGGGATAGTATGGTATCAGGGATAGCTATGGTATTAGGGATAGCTGTGGTATCAGGGATAGCTGTGGTATAAGGGATAGCTATGGTATGCAGGGATAGCTATGGTATCAGGGATAGCTATGGTATTAGGGATAGCTATGGTATGCAGGGATAGCTATGGTATTAGGGATAGCTATGGTATGCAGGGATAGCTGTGGTATGCAGGGATAGCTATGGTATTAGGGATAGCTATGGTATGCAGGGATAGCTTTGGTATCAGGGGTAGCTATGGTATCAGGGATAGCTATGGTATGCAGGGATAGCTGTGGTATCAGGGATAGCTATGGTATGCAGGGATAGCTATGGTATCAGGGATAGCTATGGTATCAGGGATAGCTGTTGTATCAGGGATAGCTATGGTATCAGGGATAGCTATGGTATCAGGGATAGGTGTGGTATCAGGATAGCTATGGTATCAGGGATAGCTATGGTATCAGGGATAGCTATGGTATCAGGGATAGCTATGGTATCAGGGATAGCTGTTGTATCAGGGATAGCTATGGTATCAGGGATAGCTATGGTATGCAGGGATAACTATGGCATTAGGGATAGCTATGGTATCAGGGATAGCTATGGTATGCAGAGATAGCTATGGTATCAGGGATAGCTATGGTATCAGGGATAGCTATGGTATGCAGGGATAGCTATGGTATGCAGGGATAGCTATGGTATCAGGGATAGCTATGGTATCAGGGATAGCATGGTATCAGGGATAGCTATGGTATCAGGGATAGCTATGGTATTAGGGATAGCTATGTTATCAGGGATAGCTATGGTATCAGGGATAGCTATGGTATCAGGGATAGCTATGGTATCAGGGATAGCTATGATATTAGGGATAGCTATGGTATGCAGGGATAGCTATGGTATCAGGGATAGCTATGGTATGCAGGGATAGCTATTGTATGCAGGGATAGCTATGGTATGCAGGGATAGCTATGGTATTAGGGATAGCTATGGTATTAGGGATAGCTATGGTATGCAGGGATAGCTATGGTATCAGGGATAGCTGTGGTATCAGGGATAGCTGTGGTATCAGGGATAGGTATGGTATCAGGGATAGCTATGGTATCAGGGATAGCTATGATATTAGGGATAGCTATGGTATGCAGGGATAGCTATGGTATCAGGGATAGCTGTGGTATCAGGGATAGCTGTGGTATCAGGGATAGGTATGGTATCAGGGATAGCTATGGTATCAGGGATAGCTATGATATTAGGGATAGCTATGGTATGCAGGGATAGCTATGGTATCAGGGATAGCTATGGTATGCAGGGATAGCTATTGTATGCAGGGATAGCTATGGTATGCAGGGATAGCTATGGTATTAGGGAAAGCTATGGTATTAGGGATAGCTATGGTATGCAGGGATAGCTATGGTATCAGGGATAGCTGTGGTATCAGGGATAGCTGTGGTATCAGGGATAGGTATGGTATCAGGGATAGCTATGGTATCAGGGATAGCTATGGTATCAGGGATAGTTATTGTATGCAGGGATAGCTATGGTATGCATGGATAGCTATGGTATGCAGGGATAGCTATGGTATGCAGGGATAGCTATGGTATGGAGGGATAGCTATGGTATCAGGGATAGCTATGGTATCAGGAATAGCTATAGTATCAGGGATAGCTATGGTATACAGGGATAGGTATGGTATGCAGGGATAGCTGTGGTATGCAGGGATAGCTGTGGTATGTAGGGATAGCTATGGTATCAGGGATAGCTATGGTATCAGGGATAGCTATGGTATGCAGGGATAGGTAAATTACAATAGCTTCTACCAGAGGAGAAGGTGAGGTGACTGCTCCAAGATGGCTGCTGGATCTAAAAGGAAGAATGCTAGCCTGGGCAAGCAGGAAATACAGTCAGACTGGGTCAATTAGCAGGGGGGAGTGTAACAAGGACATATCACTTTTTGAGAGGAAACTGCCTCTAAATCCAGTGCTGGTTAATTGCACACAGGCACAGAGGTATGCAATGGAGACCGTTTTTAAGGTGAGATTAATATAAGGCTTTATTGCCTGTTCCTTTAAACAATACAGCAAACAAAAATATACATAAATCAACAAACACCTATCCCTGTGTAAAGGGCAAACTTACTTCCCCAGCCCCTCTCTGCAAGGCTGGGGGGGAAGCCCCTTACCCACTTATCACCCCAAAGTCTCAGCGGTACGTTAACGCAGGTGGCCCTTCTGGTCAGTGGTAGGTGTCTGCTTGAGGGTCAAGGCATAGAGGTCTGGTCCCCTTGTGTCTTGCTCACAGAAAACAGCCCTCCTTTTCCTTATGAACAATAGAATCCCACCTAGCATGGAGGGAATAAGGCTCAAAGGTGTGGAATGCACTAGATTGGGAGAAAAAAAACACTTCTGGACAGGATATACTTCCAATGTGTTCCCTCCAGTAATCAATAAATGCAATATGGAGTGCGCCCTATGCCAGTGTTTTGTTAAGTTCATTCTAGAGTCGGTTTTGTGGAGGATAGGGATGGAATCGCACTCAATGTGAAATGCAAAGAGCAATGAGTAATGAATGCCCCAATATCCAAGGGCAACCTCCTAGTGTCAAGACAGTCCAAAATTGAATGGAAGAGTACTCATAGCTTGAATGAATGGAAGTCCCCTCCTGGTATAATCCACTTAGTCAGGAGTCTTCACTTGCTGGGTGTAGTCCTTGGTGTGCAATGCGCTGAGGGTAGATAAAGTCAGGAGAAAAAATGGCAAAAAGCCAAAAAACGCTGCACCACTCTGAATAAATAAGTGAAGAGGGTGAAAAATAAAATGATTTTTTTCAAAGCAAAAAAAACGGAGAAAATGACATTGCCATGTTTCGCTGCGTAGAGCTTCATCAAAGTGTCCTTTTCCTTATGGCAGCTCCATGGTGAGCTAAGGAATCTCTTTCCTGTTTCTCAGATCAGGTTTTTTCTACCAGTCCTAATCAGCCAGGTGGAGTCTGGTTGATTGCCTGTGTGCAATTAACCAGCACACTGCTGGATTTAGAGGCAGTTTCTCTCCAAAAGTGTTAAGTCCCTCTTACAGGATTTTTCTAATAACATGATGGGTAGAGTAGGTGTGGGACCTTGTTTCCGGAAAGATTACTGCGAATAGTAATTACCTTGAAGAGTAAAATGTTTTTGTTTGTTTTTTTGAGGATTGAGGTTGTGCTTTATATTTATTGGACCAAAAAAATGCATAGAGGATCCTTTTTTAAGTAGATCAATCTTTCTGGTGGAAAGAGCAGACCCAATGTCAAGAATGACAGTACATGGTATTAAATGCATTTGCTTTAACTAGGAGTTTTGCACAAGAGCAACACTTGATACATGTGTTAAATAAGCAGTATTGACTTTAACTAGCATTTGTTTTTCAGCTACTGAGACCGTAGTTTGCATAATATTTGTTGCTACAGAATCGGTCTTTCTTTGACCTATAAAACTGGACACCTGTCCATAATACTGACCTGAAGCAGTTTAGTAAAAAATAATACATTCAAGTTGGCTGCCTCCCTTTCAATCTCTCACATAAACCACAGGAATAACAACAATTTGCCATAAAGCAGGGGGGCTCAACTCCAGTCCTCAAGCCCCCAACAGGTCAGCTTTTCATGATATCCCAGCTTCAGCACAGGTGGCTCAATCAGAGGCTCAGTCTTCTTCCAGGTTGAGGTTTATGATTTGCTCAAATTAAGCAAACCCGTTTTAGTCGTCTCTATTTGAACCCTATGTATTTCTTTTCTAGCCAAACCATCTCAAATAAAAAATGTCCCCATGCTGTGTCATTTTCAGTCAGTAATGCATATTGTATAGGCGATGGAAGCATACATTAGATGGGATCCTGTTTTTCAGAGAAATAAGACATTTTACCAAACAATTCTTCTTATACTAGCTACAGTAAATATCTCTGTAATATTTTCCATATTGATAAAATATTGTCATTAATTAAAAAAAAGAAAAATGCTAATTTAAATGTGAGTGAACATATTTATTGTTTTGCAGCAGAGTTATAACTTTGCCGACAGCTAATTAAAAAAAATGACTCAGTAAAATAATAAAACACTCATAGCTAGTGCGTATAATTACAGCTTCCTTTCGCCTTCAACCCATTCATGCTGCTTCTGCACTAAGAATATATAATAATATTAATAACCTCAAAGATGTGTTTAATCAATATATGATTGCAAATTACAGATATTCTGGTTATTCATTGTTCTAAAATTGCTACATGTATAGCAAGACCAGAAATGGTTGCTATCCTTGCTGTGGTAGGTTCTGAAATGTTTCAACCACACATTATATAAGTTATGGAGGGTAAATAAAGTGCCTAAAACCCTCCCCCGTACAGTGTACATTAAATAATAATATCACTTGTGAGCACATTCACATGTCTCAGACAGGTCTGCACCCTGCCTCTCTCCATTCTCTCTTAGGGCTGTTATACACTGCATGCAGCCGCGCATGCGTGTGCCGCATGCTTTTCGTAAGTATACTGTGTGAGTATACAGTGTTTATGTGTGTTTGTGTGTGTATGTATGTGTGTATGTGTATGTGTGTGTGTTTATGTGTGTATATATGTGTGTGTTTAAGTGTGTATTTATGTGTATGTATGTGTGTATGTGTATGTATATGTGTGTGTTTATGTGTGTATGTATGTGTATGTATATGTGTGTGTGTGTTTATGTGTGTATATATGTGTGTGTATATGTGTGTGTATATGTGTGTGTGTGTGTGTGTGTGTGTGTGTGTGTGTGTGTGTGTGTGTGTGTGTGTGTGTGTGTGTGTGTGTTTATTTGTAATTTATTATTTATTTTAAAAAAAACATTGTTAAAAATAAAAAAAGTATTAGATTTGTGCAGACACACATATACATACACACACTCACACACATATATACACATGCATACATATACTGTACACACACATATACATACATTCAGAGCCGGTAGCGGCGCGAAAAGATGATTTTCCTCATCTTCGCCGCTGTCTGTCAGCTCCCCTCTCCCTGCCGTGCGTGGCCCTTGTATAGAAAGGCTGACTGATGTCAGCCAACTGAAATTCCGCGCGCGCGCACAGCGTAGCACGCGCCCGGCACTATAGAACGTGCCTTAGCATACAGCGCTTCCACTGCAGCCAGGGATTCTGGGCAATGACATGCAACTGAGCACACAGTGTCACCTTTTGCTTCATGTCCATTTTAACAAGGACTCCTATAAGCTTACGCCTGCCGCGTTACACAGCTTTCCAGCACAGCCTGGGGTAAATCTGACAAAAATAGAAGAATGTGGTTTCAGAGATGCGAGAACTACAGAGGTAATAAAGGCTGGGCACAGAATACCAATTCATTCATTTTATTGGATTACAAAAGCAATAGGCTGCTGTTCTGATCTATGTTGGACCTTAATCAGTACTCTGTGCTCCATGTGGTGCCCAACCACTATCATTGTTGTACGTTACAGTATATGTTTGGTGTTTTGGGGCACTCATTATTCGGCTCAAGGCGCTGAACTTACTTTTATTTTCTCTCTCTGTGCTGTAGCTTTTGACTGCGACCCTGTGAGTTTGACTGGACATGCTAGCTAGCTGATTACTGCGCATGACTCAACCAACCCCCCCTCCAACCCTTTGAGGTTTTGTTTACGGTAACGCTTTGGAAAAATCCCTTCTCAAATTTGATATGTAAATCTGATTTGCACAGCACTGTGAGAATTGAGAGTTAAAAAAACCATTAACTGATTCATGTTGTTTTGTCATTCATTCTTTTTCTGCGATCAGCTACAGGCGCACACATGCTGTACAAACACAGACATTCACGTTAATAACTTCATTTCATATACAGTGTAGCGCTTTTTTTCCCAATGGGACTCGCTTCACAATTATAGTGTAGCGTGCGGTACGCAGTGCGCAGGAATGTTAGGCCGCGGATATAGTGAGCGCGATGGGGCGCATGAGGTCATGCGGGCCTGTACTAGAAGCGATCAGGGGCCTGTAGGATAGCGCGATGGGGGGAGTGCCGAGGGCGTGGCCGTGACGTCACGTGAGCGGTTCGCAATCATTGGCTGATCCGCTCACATGACCTCACCGTCGTGCGAAAAAATTAAAAAAAAATGTTGTCTGGTGAAGTATCAGCCGCCCTGTCGCTCTCGTGCACGCATTGCTTTATGGCCTCCTGTTTTCAGCCCCTGCCCAGAGTTTACTATCTAAGTTTTTGGAGGGGAGATAAAATGACTTGCCTAAGGTCACAAGGAGCTGATACCAGGAATGAAACCAGGTTCCCCCTCTTCAAACTCAG